>NC_056733.1:1612142511-1612161319 GCF_019279795.1 Protopterus annectens | reverse complement strand
AATCCGGGTTGTTCAGTACTGCATTGATGGCAACTCTAACTGAGTATTATGGTGAGCATACCATTGAGTATTATGGTGAAATCCTGATTTGTATTACATTGCGATTTTATGACATTTGTATATATTTTCTTTGTGTTCCCGTTTGCGCACACATGCCCTGCAGTTGTACTTTGCGGTGCTGTTGCCATGACATTACATTTTGTTTTTTAGGTGTTCTGCATCTTTTCTTATGCCATTGGCTGTATATTTAGCCATTGGCATATGTTAACTTTGCAATACATGAGTCTGGTCTGCTTTCATAGCTCCGATGTTCTGTTTGGAAAAATGTAAACCGTGTTTTTTGGTTTACATTTCTGGGGGTTTACGCTACGCCTGCACCACTTCATGTATCACTATGTACCTTCATTTGCATGGTGAGGCACTGCACATGGGGTGATTAGCATACCTAAGCTGAGGGCTGCGCAGATCTGGCGTACGCCGGTAGTGCACGTGGAATTGGATCATACCTGAATCGCTCGGCGGCTATATTTGGCATTATACCGCCTACGCTACGCATGCGCCTGGCGCAAACTTCATGAATCCCGGTCTTTACAGAAAACTGAATCTTGTGTCAATAAGGTTTTGAAAAGTTATGATACTACTAAAAGTTAAAATGAAAAAAAATCTGATAATAGTATATATTCAACTGTGAAGTTTTAAAACTTTGGACAGATTCAAAAAAAGCAGCTCTTATTTCCCCACTAAGCCTTCTGAGTTGGGAATACAAAACTCCCATGCTTGTAATAAATAACAATGATCAGGCAGAGATAAGAAATTGCTAATTTTGTGAAACAATTATAGTAAATATATCCAAATTGTTTGATTTTCAATTATCACAAAGTTCTGGAATATATGAGGTGATGATCAGCTACAAAAATGTGTATCCAGCAGAGTTAAAAGAAAGGCTGCATATCTAAATGATTACAACTGTTTAGAAACAGAACAGCCATTCAGAAAAAAAACTAAGAATTATAATTTGTAAAACAGAGTCCAACATTTTTGCGGCCTAATTTAAAGTAAAAGGAATCAGATTGTAGACATTGATAACTGAACACTTGAAAGTGTGGGAAAACTGGTTTCATGTTTATCTTAAAAAATATTAAATAGGTTGTTCACAAGTTTGCAAAGATCAAACCAGTGTCCTAATGAAAACCAGTCTAGCAGGTGATGTGCTGTTTCCAGTCTAAAATGTTCAAAAGTTTTAAAAACATCTGACAGCCTTTTGAATGAACCCGGGTAGCCAAATGTCAGACATTAAGACAGAGCTGAGATTTTCCCACAAAAGCCTGATATAGCAACACAGAAACATGTACAGGAACTTTTACTGATTAAAAGCAATCCATTACTGGATACAGAAGAGAGCTTGGTTGCAGCTGTTGATATTAATTCTGTAAGTTCTGCTTATGTCCTTTAGTTAATTAAACAGCTAGAAAGTAAAACACAGAGTTTAAATGCATTCAGTGACAAAAGGCATATTCCCTAAGAGTTATATATAACATAAATGACAACATATGGAAACAGATATCTAGACCTACTGAAGGAGTGCCAGGAACTGAACTTAAGATAGTCAGGACTATATGGTATATATTGACAAACACATTTTTCTTGGGATATGAAGCATCTCTTTTAACCAAAGTCAACAATTTACACAGGCAAATTAAAGATACACCTTATTTTACTAACTTTATAAAATACTACAATAGTGCTGCAGGCAATCTTACTATATATGGAATGAAAATATCATTGAGTAAATGGCACAAATTGTAGCAACATCTGAATGATTTTTAAGCATGATAGGATGTTGTGGCTTACAAATAAACCCTTAATAGATACTATTAATTAGCAGCCAACATATTGGGCTAAACATCAGATAGCTCTAATGAGACTATACTATAGTAACCCCCGAAAGTTAATGTAGTACTTTTGCTTTTAGTAACACGCTTTAACGAAAGCACATTTTCGATAAAAGCACTTTCATTAAAGTGTGTTCGGTGGTTATGGATATGGACGTTTGATCATTCGATCAAACATCCTAGATCCATATATATATATGTTAAGAATTTTCCAGAACTTCCAGAACCAGTATGTCCATTTCAACATTCAGTTGTGATGAAAGGAAATCCTGCCAGCACAGCTAGCTGGAATTTTGTAAATAATTATATGTCATTGGTGAATATCAAAATGATTTATACAAGATGCTTGTGTTACAAATGTATTAGAACTGTATGTCATGTGTATGTCAAACTGCTTGTACAGACGTATGTGTTGAAAAGGTATTTGCAAACTGCTGTTTGAAATGCAACCTTAGTGTGCCCTACTGGAAGAGAACAGAAATGTACATGCAATGCAACTGTTTAAATGTATATATTTTAACAGTAAAAACTGGAATACAGGAGTTAACCTCAGTCCAGTAAACTTTAGAAAAATAGCTGAAATTAAATTACTTTATTGGACACAATAAAGAGGCTACCTCTCAAGTTTTCAATGCAGCTAGAGACACAGAGTCTGTGCTACACAGCTTTCTGTATTGTCCTTGAAGTGAACTAATTGCTACTTTTGAAGCATGAAGGAATACAATTGTTTTACAACTTCCATCATATGCCAAAGATCTGAGGAAAAGCCCATGTCTACATATTTTACAAATAGATGCTAAATGCTGCCATATTTTAGCAATTGTGTGTGGGGGGGTTGGCTTGGGAACTAAAAGTCAAATGACCAGAAATGGTGTCATTCTGCAAGATATCCCAGCAGTAATATTTTAGATATTAATTTGAGAAGTCTCTTAGTGAGACAGAGCATTCTGCATTCTGTCTTGGACCTGACAACAACTAGAAGATCCATTCACAACATCTGCCTTGCTCTAATGAAGTAAGTTTCTAGAGAACAGTATAATGCTCTTAGATGCAGTCAGGAATATAGTGAAGTGGAGTTTAGCTGTTTTTTTTTCTTTATTTGTCTGAGTCTGTACTGCAGTGTTACTTTAAATATTTCCTGTGGTTTTGAACTCTGATGTCACTGTGAATATATATTTAGTATTGTCTTATTCTTTTATTATTTATTATTAAGTATATTTAAACCTTTTATTGTGACTGATCTGTGTAGAGATATTTAAGTTTTGAGAGTACTTGCATATTTGTTTTGTGACACTGTGCGGGCCACTCCTAATAGCTTTGCTCTTGGTCAAACTACCCTTTGTATTAATATTGATATTCACAGTAAGATTGGACAACCTTTGTTAAGGGCCTTAAGGTAGCTGGCAGAAGGGTTCTGGTGGCAGTGAAAACTACCGTTTAGTCTGGGCAAAAGGGGGCATAGCTAATAAACCTGTGCAGCCTTTCCCAGGTGTGTGTGTGTGTGTGTGTGTGTGTGTGTGCAAATCAAAAATCTGAAAGAGTGTGTGTGTGTGTGTGTGTGTGTGTGTGTGTCAGCTACTTGGGCAAGGACATGAAGCACTGGTTGGACAGAGAGAGTGTTGGAGGACTTGGCTTGGGACCCTGGCTAAGGACTCAACTCTATAGCTGCACCAGTAGGGAGTCTTATTGGGGATCTGGAGAAAGGTAGAGGAACCAGCCCTGGACTGACTGTGGTCTCTGTGTGCTGTTAAAGGAAATTGCACTTGATGCAGAGAACTGCATCTGAAAACACTGTGTGTGTACTTGTCATCCTCTCAGTGAACTGTTGCCAGTGGCAAGAATTGAGGTTCCTTGATTACTGGTCCAGTGGAGGGTCATCACACAAGTAATGTAAGGTTATTCCCTCTCTAGTCAAGGAATAGCACAATGTGTGCAAATAGCTTGAAGATCTCTTTGCCAGTGGGCTTAGATGGTGGAGATATTATTTTAAATAATCATTATTTTTTGTTTAATAACAAGTATTATAAACAAGTTCAAGGTATAGCCATGGGCTCACCAGCAGCCCCTTCTTTTGCGAATGTAGTCATGGGATGGTGGGAACATCATGTTTTGAAAGGCTTTCTAGACACTTTTCATGTTCTGTTTTACAAGTGAGTCATCAATGATTTGGTCTTTATTATCGAAGGAGGGCCTGAACAAGTGGTGTTTTTTGTTGATCAGGTAAATGCATCTTCTTCCTTTTTAAAATTCACTATTGGAGAAGTTGGTACGTCTATTAATTATTTAGATGTTAATTTAAAGTGGGATACAGTTAATAATCAATTTGTTAGTAGCATCCATAGGAAAACTACTTTCAAGAATAGTTATCTACATTATTCCAGTCAACATCCAAAATTTATTAAAAATAATATTCCTAAAGGACAGTTCATTAGAGCTGGTAGAATGACTAGTGAAAATCATTATCTAGCAGAAGAATTTTCTTTTATTAAAAAAAGTTTATAGATCATGGATATGATAAAAGCTTATTGGATGAACAAATGAAATACGTATTGGATAGGAGAAAAGTGTGGTATCCACCCATTTTAAAACAAGCAAAACAGGTCCCAGAGTAAATGGTAAAATAGAATTTAATGAAAGACATTTATGTTTGGATATGCCCATGACTATTGATGGGGGCATTATCTGTAGTGTTCTTGAAAAAAACTGGAAAATAGTTGAAGGGAACCATAATTTATTGAAAGTTGAGGGACCAAGGCCAAATTTTGTGTATAGAAATGATTATAGTTTAAAAACTTTTCTTGAGAAAGGTAGATATTCCTTTATTATGAATAAGAAATCTATTAACAAAAGGCTTGGCATGTATAAATGTTATGGGTGCAATATGTGTAGATATATTTTAGAAGGGCTATATATTGAATTGCCCCATATTTCTTATACCATTCCAGTCAAGGGAGTCTTTTCTTGTAAAAGTCAGGGAGTGGTGTATATAGCAGTTTGTTGTCAATGCCAAAACTTTTATGTAGGCATAACTACTAGACATTTATATATTAGGATTAGAGAACATATGAATGGTATAAAAAAGGACAGTAAAAATGCACTTTACAGACATAGCATGGAATGCACAGGTTTTAAAAGATTTTTATTTTCACTTTTGGAGTAAGGAACATTAAATTTGAGAGGGGGCAGTTTTAAAAATTACTTGGAACAAAGAAAGAGATCAAATGGCAGATAAATTTAAAAGCAGATAGAATACCAGGAATAAATGATGTAATTAATATAAAATGTTTTTTAAAAGACTGCAGAGGATATGCAAATAATAAATGGAATTGATTGTTATTTTGTTTCTCTTGAAACTTAATTGCTTAATTGTTCTATTGTATTAATTAATTGAATGGAATGATTTGATTGTTATCTTATTATGTTGAGAGTATTTAAAGAGTATTTTATATGTATTTTTTTTATATTTCTGATGGAGTCTTGCTGACGAAAGCGGTGATTAAAGAAGTTTTACGCTAATATTTGTCATGGTATTTCTAGCCGTGGTAGTGGTTTATTGTTTTTATTAGATGGAGGAGACTTTAGCAGATGCCTAGCCTATAATCCCTTATATAGCCTTTTGCTCCTGTTTTGACTGGAATCATACAGCTCTTACCTATCCTCACACTTGCTGGCTTCCATTATTGTCACCTTGCAAATGGAGAGGAATGAATGTTGAAAGGAATAAGTATGCCTTGAACTTTTTGCTCCTTCACCTTTTGATATTTGGGTTGAAGTAATGGCACTTATGGCTGGAGATACTGACTTATAGTGGGCAGATACTCTCTATAAGTAAATTGCATAAGTGAAACTTATGTAAGTTTCACTATACAATTCTTATTCTTGCAAGTGATCCTTCATGTTGTTAGTTTGAGGGTTACTGTTAGGGTTACAGCTTTAGGGGTTATGGTTAGGAATTGAGATTTTTGGGCTAGGGATAGAGTTTTATTGTTAGGGTTAGGGTTATTTCAGTTTCAGGGTTAGGGTCACAGATTTCCCTTTAAGTTTATGGTTATGGTTAACATTTTATTATTTTATTATTTGTATTCACTATTAGGTAAGCAGGTAGATGGATTGAGCCAGAGAACATTTTCAGCCATAACCCCAGCTCAGAGGCAATAAACAATGCAAGTAAACTTAAGTTATACATTTCATATATGATAGAGCATTAGGTTTGCACAATTTCCAAACTTTAAAAAGTTCATATACAGTTAAACCACAAGAAAATACACCTCCGCAAGCATGTACAATGAAGGGTCTCCTCCAATAAACTCCAAGTACTAGTCGTACCACAAAAATAACTGAATCACGAAGAAGATATAAGTTGATTTATTAAAACCAAACGATAAAACAAACACAGTAGGATTGAGCGCGCTTTCATCTATCACATTCAGACTTCATCAGAATCCATCAAATAACCAACACACTGTCCTTAAATACATTTCCACTTAATTGGATAATTAACATAATGTGTATCCAATTATGTATACAATAAATATTGTATGCAAAAATACCATACAAAAATAACCATGAGTGATGTATTAAAAAACATGAACAATACAGTATATAAAATAAACAATGAATAAATATTGCTCAAACACAAAATATGTAATAAAATCTTGTATGATGTAAAAATAAGGCAATTTTGTTTGTATCAAATAATATAATACATAAAAACTTTAGCTGCCCTATAACAACTACATTATAAATAAATCTACTAATAACATGAGTAAAAAGTGCCCCAGGAGTCATTCTAAGTTTAGCCCCAGTAAAAGGTTAAGGTTATTCCCTCTCTAGTCAAGGAATAGCACAATGTGTGCAAATAGCTTGAAGATCTCTTTGCCAGTGGGCTTAGATGGTGGAGATATTATTTTAAATAATCATTATTTTTTGTTTAATAACAAGTATTATAAACAAGTTCAAGGTATAGCCATGGGCTCACCAGCAGCCCCTTCTTTTGCGAATGTAGTCATGGGATGGTGGGAACATCATGTTTTGAAAGGCTTTCTAGACACTTTTCATGTTCTGTTTTACAAGTGAGTCATCAATGATTTGGTCTTTATTATCGAAGGAGGGCCTGAACAAGTGGTGTTTTTTGTTGATCAGGTAAATGCATCTTCTTCCTTTTTAAAATTCACTATTGGAGAAGTTGGTACGTCTATTAATTATTTAGATGTTAATTTAAAGTGGGATACAGTTAATAATCAATTTGTTAGTAGCATCCATAGGAAAACTACTTTCAAGAATAGTTATCTACATTATTCCAGTCAACATCCAAAATTTATTAAAAATAATATTCCTAAAGGACAGTTCATTAGAGCTGGTAGAATGACTAGTGAAAATCATTATCTAGCAGAAGAATTTTCTTTTATTAAAAAAAGTTTATAGATCGTGGATATGATAAAAGCTTATTGGATGAACAAGTGAAATACGTATTGGATAGGAGAAAAGTGTGGTATCCACCCATTTTAAAACAAGCAAAACAGGTCCCAGAGTAAATGGTAAAATAGAATTTAATGAAAGACATTTATGTTTGGATATGCCCATGACTATTGATGGGGGCATTATCTGTAGTGTTCTTGAAAAAAACTGGAAAATAGTTGAAGGGAACCATAATTTATTGAAAGTTGAGGGACCAAGGCCAAATTTTGTGTATAGAAATGATTATAGTTTAAAAACTTTTCTTGAGAAAGGTAGATATTCCTTTATTATGAATAAGAAATCTATTAACAAAAGGCTTGGCATGTATAAATGTTATGGGTGCAATATGTGTAGATATATTTTAGAAGGGCTATATATTGAATTGCCCCATATTTCTTATACCATTCCAGTCAAGGGAGTCTTTTCTTGTAAAAGTCAGGGAGTGGTGTATATAGCAGTTTGTTGTCAATGCCAAAACTTTTATGTAGGCATAACTACTAGACATTTATATATTAGGATTAGAGAACATATGAATGGTATAAAAAAGGACAGTAAAAATGCACTTTACAGACATAGCATGGAATGCACAGGTTTTAAAAGATTTTTATTTTCACTTTTGGAGTAAGGAACATTAAATTTGAGAGGGGGCAGTTTTAAAAATTACTTGGAACAAAGAAAGAGATCAAATGGCAGATAAATTTAAAAGCAGATAGAATACCAGGAATAAATGATGTAATTAATATAAAATGTTTTTTAAAAGACTGCAGAGGATATGCAAATAATAAATGGAATTGATTGTTATTTTGTTTCTCTTGAAACTTAATTGCTTAATTGTTCTATTGTATTAATTAATTGAATGGAATGATTTGATTGTTATCTTATTATGTTGAGAGTATTTAAAGAGTATTTTATATGTATTTTTTTTATATTTCTGATGGAGTCTTGCTGACGAAAGCGGTGATTAAAGAAGTTTTACGCTAATATTTGTCATGGTATTTCTAGCCGTGGTAGTGGTTTATTGTTTTTATTAGATGGAGGAGACTTTAGCAGATGCCTAGCCTATAATCCCTTATATAGCCTTTTGCTCCTGTTTTGACTGGAATCATACAGCTCTTACCTATCCTCACACTTGCTGGCTTCCATTATTGTCACCTTGCAAATGGAGAGGAATGAATGTTGAAAGGAATAAGTATGCCTTGAACTTTTTGCTCCTTCACCTTTTGATATTTGGGTTGAAGTAATGGCACTTATGGCTGGAGATACTGACTTATAGTGGGCAGATACTCTCTATAAGTAAATTGCATAAGTGAAACTTATGTAAGTTTCACTATACAATTCTTATTCTTGCAAGTGATCCTTCATGTTGTTAGTTTGAGGGTTACTGTTAGGGTTACAGCTTTAGGGGTTATGGTTAGGAATTGAGATTTTTGGGCTAGGGATAGAGTTTTATTGTTAGGGTTAGGGTTATTTCAGTTTCAGGGTTAGGGTCACAGATTTCCCTTTAAGTTTATGGTTATGGTTAACATTTTATTATTTTATTATTTGTATTCACTATTAGGTAAGCAGGTAGATGGATTGAGCCAGAGAACATTTTCAGCCATAACCCCAGCTCAGAGGCAATAAACAATGCAAGTAAACTTAAGTTATACATTTCATATATGATAGAGCATTAGGTTTGCACAATTTCCAAACTTTAAAAAGTTCATATACAGTTACTAAAGAGTTTTATAATGATCAGATGTTATACAGTTCTTATACATTTCTAATAAAGTAGTAGGTTTAAATTAGATTTTATTGGTTTACATTGGTTACAATACAGCTTGGATACACAAAATTGATTCTTAAAGGTTTAAAATTGAATTTCCTTGAAAAAACTCAAATGGAAGTGAGTAAAACAGCAGAGATTACATAGATAGACACAGAGACTAAAAAGAGAACATGGTATGGTGATTTAAATAGCAAAGGAAAAAATTTGAGACTGTAAGCATTTTAAAGAGATTTTCTGTTATCCCTAAAGCATTTACAAGCAATTTCCTTGAAGGGGTGCTCAGAAAGCTACATCTTAAACTTGGTAAGAGTCCTTTGATGTCTTGCTTCAGCTAGTAATTTGTTTCAAAGAACTGAGCCCATTTTTGGAAAGACTATTTCAGCAATGAACATTTTTAAATGGGGGATTGGTTGAGTTATGTTAAGTTATCCTGGGAAATTCTTTAGGGATTAGGACTGTTCCCTGTTTGGGAATTTGCTTTTCAGGGAGGGGAATAGTTGCCAACATTCAGAATTTTATATAGTAAGGTATATGGAAGATAATTGGGCCTTTCAGTATTGCTTAGCCAGTTTAAGTCATCGAGAAGGATGCAGTGGTATACGTGGGTGCCAGGAAGTAGGCAGATCTGGCAATTTTATTTTCAGTGACCTGTAGTCTTTGAGTGCTATGAGCAGAGTTTAAACACAGTGCAAGAAGACAAGGTTCTTGGATTGTGTTAAAACAAATGCTCTGGAACAGATAGTCTGTACCCCTCTAGGGGCTCTAATGTTCTGGACATAGTGAACATGGGAGGGTTACTGTACTTCCCCATGCACGATGCCCTCCCTGGTTAGGTCAGAACACAAATCACTGTAGTTTGAAGTAACTACATGAGCTGACACCCTCACAGGAACAAACATTATAAAAACCTTCACCAAAGCTAATTACAGCCTATTAAGAGATGGTATAAAAAGCTTCATACCACCCTCAATTTCAGACATCAGTCTTCACTATGCAGACGTTTACACAAATGCCCTGTACAAACACTTAAGCGACTGCATAAACTCTTCTGTACCTGACTAGAGCAAAACCAGGTCTTCCTGTAAAAACAAACCACTGTGGTGGACTTCAAGTACAAGCAGATTATATAACAAGAGGAAGAAATTGTTGTCCAAAAGCAAGAGGGATATCACTCTGCAGATGAAGAGTTCCCTCCTAAGCCTAAAATAAGAAAATCAGAAATCTTGTAAAGTCTTCTAAAGCAAATTATAAAACTAAAATTGCATCTCTAGCCAAGGATAATCATAAGACATTCTTTAACTGTGTCCGAAGTCTAAAAGGGAATGCCATGCTATGTGCCAAACTGGCTGTAGATGGCATCACTCATACTAAACCGAAAGATATCACCAACCTGCTAGCTGACAGATTCAGCACAAACTTCACCCCCATTCCAATCAACCATATCCCAAAGCATACCTGACACTAGTCCTCTACCTAAAAATCTCTAGAGAACAGGTCATCTCTGTGCTCACCAAGGCCAAAAACACGGCCTCAATGGAACCAAATAATATCCCAGTTGTTTACTAAACAATCTAAAACGTGACCTAGCAGACCCAAGTGGCATTCTCCTTAATCATAGCGTGAGAACAGGCTATGTTCCTGCAGAATGGAGAACAGCAACAGTAATCCCCCTGCACAAAGGGGGCCATCAGCTGACCCTGGAAACTACAGACACATAAGTCTAACCAGCCTCATCTGCAAGGTCATGAAAAGAATTATCATGGACCTCATTAACAAGGACATAGATGACCTCCAAACGCTGGACCCAACCCAGTTTGGCTTCATTAAGGGTAGATCATGCTTATTAAACCTGGTAGACTTCTTTGAGAATTTCACCAAAACCATGGACAAAGCTAAGACAGTCCACACAGCCTATTTCAACCTTGCCAAGGCTTTTGACACAATTCCCCTACAAATTACAATATTGACAGCACCCCCCTGAGTTCCAGCCCGGTGGTGTGAGACTTAGGAACACAAGTTGATAGCAATCTGAATTTCGACCACTAAATTTCCACAGTGGTAAGGAAAGCCTTCTACATAGTGCACCTCATAAGCATAGATAAAGCATCCAGGTCAAGAGATGCTATAACTCCACTGTACACAATCCTCATCCGACCACTAATAGAGTGTAATGCCCCCTTTTGCGTGTGACTCGCCAGACACCTGCAGTAGCTGGAGAGACCTCAGAGGCAGTGACGTCGGGAGGCATACGCACTATACTGATTTCAGTACAACTTCTTTAGAAGAGGGGGTAGCATTTTTTAAAAAAGCAAATGTATGTATGGATTTTTTTCCTTTTTAAAGGGTGTTGGCTCCTTTAACCAGCCAGTCGGAAGTGAGCTCACGTCATGTCCGGCTGGCTGCAAGCGGGAAATGTGCAGTAGTGAGCGAGTGGAAGAAGACAATCGCAAATGGATTATCGCTGCAAGCAGGAAATGTGAAGAGGTAGTTGGAAGGCAATCGAGTATCACAAACAGATTATCGTGTGTGTGTGTGTGTGTGTGTGTGTGTGTGTGTGTGTGTGTGTGTGTGCGTAAATGCCCCCACATAATACACCTACTGGCTCTAGGTGTTCAGGCTCAAATCCTGTACCTTTGCTTCAGGGTAAGAAGAGCCTAAAGTCCCTAACCACCACCATTTCCGAACTTTGTTCAGATTTGTTTTTCTAACGGTTGTGAGCTATGGTGAGAAGTGAGAACTGAGAACTGAAGTTGTATTTCCCCCATTATTGTTTCTGTTGTTTGTCCAGGTTTTTTGTGCTAAGGTGTGAAGTGAGAACTGAATTTGTATTCCCTCATTATTGCCTTTGTTTGTCCAGTTTTTTTGTGCTAAGAGGTTGAGAGCTATCTAAATGATAGCCATTAAGTTTGTCTTCCTGTTTTTCAAACTGCTGATTTAGCATAGTGGTATGTTGCACTGGCTGTAGTACATATGGTTCTGGGTTCAAGACATGAATGGTGATAACACAGCATTTTATTCTAGCAACTTTCCAAAATTATACAAGCAATGTTTAAAATTTGTCCCTGGTTTTTTGGCTTTTGCCCCCCCCCCCCCAGTAAATTTTGGCTTTTTCCAGATTTCTTGTGCTGCAAAGTTCAGAGATACAGCTGAGTTTTGACATTTTACAAGGAGCTGAGAGCTGCAGGGGAACTAAAGTGTAGTGCTGCTTATACTGAGTCTGCTTTTATTGTTAATAGCACAACAGGTAGTGTACTTGCTTTTGATGCAGAAGGCTGTGGGTTCTTCTCCCACAGTAGATAGATGCATTGCTGATACTGTACTGTGTTGTAAAGGTGGGTGGATGCTGTAGTCCATTTTGGCGAAGATATCTAGTAGTAACTATGAACCTGTTATCAGTTTGTCGCCCATTCCCTATTGCAATATTACTAGCATATCATTGTTTTTAATGCAACATAGGCAATTTATTCCTCAAGGGCAACAGGCACTTTATTTTTAGATGAAACCATGAAATATAAAGTTGTTTGCTAGCAGCAGCCTCTTCATTAGTTACAGATTTCTTTAATGTGGAATTATGTAGATGGTTTTTACAACTTCAGAGATTGTGCATATTTACTGATACTGGTGGACTGTAGAAGTTTGAGTAGACTTTTTATGATGGAAATGTTATGAATTGGGCTGTTTTGTCATTATTGGTGCATGCATTTTGTTTCATTGTTTACTGGAAAAATGTTCAAAACAATAAATTTAAAACGCTCTCTAACAACTATACTGTATTGTACAAGGAATATCATTTAATACAATCAGGAAGGTGTATCAAAGAGCACGTGTATGTTTCATGTGCAAGGGGCCTTTGATTTGAAAACAGCCCAAAGTTCATTTTTATCTGCCACTGGCAAAATGTATTTTCTTTAATGTGGGTTTCAATGCTGTTTCAATGAATGTGAGTTTCAAGGGCAGAGAAGTTTTAATGCTAAGTCTAGTTTCATTGTGAGACTGCATTGCTTTGTTTAGCAGATATTTATTGGTGTTCGTACTGTAAAATGCAAAATAAATAATGACCAACGTTAAGTTTCAGACGTCATAATCTTCAGAAAAATGCATGCTAAAGCAAGACCTGATATTCTATCAACTGTCTTAAGTTTATACAAGATAAATTTTTAGTACTGTTTGTATGTTCCCCCAATATATTTGGCCTTGTCCAGATTTCCTGCACTGAGGTTGAGAGGTATGTGCAAATAAATCGCTTTATAGAATTAGGAATATCCAAACCTCTCAACTGTCCCCAATTTTGGCTCAAAATGTTGCTCTCCCCCTAACAATCTCTCCACAAAATAGCAATTTTGAAAGAAAACGTAGAGGGTTTACTTTTATAAATAACTGTAATGATCATAGTTATACATTACTTTTATTTCAGAAATGCATGTACATTCTCTAATTTTGTCAGCTGCTCAAGTTAAATGTGCTCATATTAAAATGGTGTCCCTTCTTTGACAGGTTCCCAGCTGTATTGTCTGGCAATTTTATATTTTTGCATCACATTTTTGGTCCGTTTTTCATAAAATTGCGGTTTTCTGGCAAATTAGTGGCAAATCGTTAAAGACTGAAGTTAGAAAATAATGGCAGACATTTGAGTTTCAGATTTCATACCTTTTTAAAAAATTCGTACTAATGCAAGACCTACTACTATTCTATTATCTTTCTAAGTTTATAAGAGCAATATTTAAAAAAATGTCCTTATTTTTGGGCCTTTGCCTCAGTTTTATTTATTAGTTTGTTGCTCTAAGAGGTTGAGAGGTGTGTGTGTGTGTGTGTGTGTGTGTGTGTGTGTGTGTGTGTGTGTGTGTGTGTGTGTGTGTGAGGTAGGTAGGTAGCATACGTCTCAACTGTCCAAATTTTGCAGAATGTCCAGATTTTTGCCCCATATTTTTTGTCTGTTCCTCATAAATTTTGTGATTTTCTAGAAAATCATTGAAGGCTGAAGTTGTTAAATAATGACAGACATTTGAGTTTCAGACTTCATGTCCTTTAGAAAAATTCATACTAGCACAAATCCTGTTATTCTAGCAACTTTCTCATACTAGCACAAATCTTGTTATTCTAGCAACTTTCTAAGTTCACAAGAGCATTATTTAATATCTGTCCCTGTTTATTTTAGGCTTTGTCCATATTTCTTGCACTAAGAGGTAGGTAGGGGTGTGTGTGTGTGAATGAAACACCCTAGTTAGGGGTAGGAGGTGGTTAGTAATTTACTCAAGCTCAAAACCTGTACCTTAGTTACAGAAAACAAAAGCATGAATCCTCTACCCCAACTACCATGCTGCATTTTTCAAAGAACTGACTTTCAGGTTCATTTTCAGTTCAAGGAACCGAGTTGGAGTGAATCTATATTATATTACTGAAGAGGCATTACAGCAAATGCCTCTTCATCAACACTAAAAGAGCAAACCGTGAATTACGAGAATGGCCGTAGCTTGGCTGGGGGGGGGGTAGCATTTTTAGAGCTGTGAGTACAAATTTGAAAATCCTAGCTACACCCCTGCTCAGAGGTTTCTCACTAAGAAAATACAGGGACTCCAAACCATGACCTATCTGGACAGGCTGAAAGCCCTGTCACTTTACTCTGTATCTTATAGGCTGCTGACAGGTGACTTGTGCCTGGCCTATAAAGCAATCTGCGACCCTACCCTAATGTAAATGCTGCACATCTGCAAGTCAAATGGCACAAGAGTCACTCTCTCTAGGGATATCAACCTAGCTTAGACATTAGCAGAACATGCTGGAGAGACAGATATGTCTCTCAGAGACTGATGCTTCTCTGGAATAGACTTCCTATTCACATAAAACAGAGCTCTTCACTGGCCCTATTCAAATGCAACCTAGATAATTGGATAGGAGACCGCAAATTCGCCCCAGGGGTGGCACCCATGTCCCTCATGGACAGGGATAGCCGGTGTTGATCACAGACCTACTCTGTTCACAAATTAATTCTGCAAACTACCCAAAAAGAACAAATGGGGATACTTGGGATTAACATGGTCTAGGCTTGCAAAGGCTCTGGGGCTGCTAGCTTAGTAATCCCCTATGAACCTATGAACAATATTCTACTTTAGGGAAAAGCCAGTGCTTTGCTGGTAGTAGGAGATAGTTGATGTGATATACATAACAGAGTTTTACATGTGAGAGTTTTAGGGTTATGCTTTTGAGTTTACCGTTAGGGGTAGGGGGTTACGGTTAGTGTTCATGTTTTAAGGTTAGAGTTTTACGGTTAACAGTGTTTTAGATTTAGGGTTACTGTTTTAATGTTAAGGATAGTGTTTTGTGATTAGAGTTAAGGTTTTAGGCTTGAGGTTAGTGTTGTGAGTTTTGTGGTTAGCATCGGGGCTTTAAATTTAGAGGAACTTACATTGCATTTCTTAGATGAAGCATAGTGCTGAAACAAATCACCTTTTTACTTACACTGGGTATATGTGACAGCATTATCCATATTCTCAGTGACAACTTATGCCATCTGCTTAAATCTGTCTACTGTAACTCAGTATCACCCTTACACTGTTTCTTCACACAACACTCCAACTATAGGCAATAACAGCAGCACTTGTGTTTCTCTTGGCTGATGATATCGGAAGCATAATGCCACTAAGAAGCTCTTTTAGCAGTGAAAACATGAACAGTCATATGATAAATGCTATATCACGATCCAGAGTTAGAAATAGTTAGAAAACAATTTGGTATTAAAAGGGTGTGTGTACATGATCTCACAGTATTCATGAGAGATTGCACATCTACCCTGCATATGGGGTGACAAAATGTAAGAATTATGTGTCAAGGTACTTGAAGAGGAAATGTCTGTGAGGGAACAATATAGTGGTCTTCAAAGTCAGCTCAGGCCTAAAGAATAGGTAAATAGTAAATATTTTCTATAAATAGTAATTGCATTTGTTAAGGCTTTAAGAAGGTAAAGAAACAAAGCATATACTGTTTTCATGAGAGCGGGAAGGCAAGGTTTTAGAATGTTGAGTAGTGATATGGCAGAGAGTAATACTCCCAATTATCACTAGATCTTGGAAGTAATTGTCAAGGCTGTGAAGCTATTCCTGTAGTGAGAGAACAATCCAGACATACTTTAGAATGTCTTTAGTGATGTTATTTCACAAGGGAACCCCAGGGAACAACAAATAAATTGTACACCATTTAACCTCATTTCCATTCTTAGAAAAGTTATATAAAGGTTTCTGTAAGATCAGCAGCCCGAATTTTTGCTTATAAACATCATGACAAATAAATAACAGCATAAGGAATGTCTTGTCAGTCCAGCTTGATACTAGTTCGAACACACCACTTGTGTTTGTAGATAAGAGAACTATAGTGCATATGGTTTACTTAAATGTCAGCCAGGGTTTGTCATCATGCCACATAGAATGCTGGTTAGAAAGATAAGGAGCAAAGGGGAAGAGAATCCATGCTTATAAGGTGGACTGAGGACCCAGCAGTGGTTTACAGATTGGAAACAGAAGGTGCTGCAGAACTTGGTATTCATGGGGGTCATGTCTGGCTTAATTGCATTCAGCATTAACAGTGAGCAGAGAATAGCACTGATATGTTTGTTGAAAATGCAGAAAATAATGCAGTACTCAGTGACAGAGAATCAGTCTTAAGCTGGGAAAATTAAAATAGTGGACAAATAAATGACATTTGAAAAGAAAAAGTTCTCCAGCTATAGGGGAAAGAACTTTCCTAGCTTTGCTACACTGTCTAAAATACCTTTCCTAAATTGAGACGAAGATCTATAATTTGTTACAGTTCCTAACAGATACGTAATACAAGCAGTCTTCAAAATCATTTATCAGCCATGATATCAGTCTTAGCTGCTTAAATGGCTGTTGACACTGCATGTAGCCTTGCAAGAGTTGATCGGCATTTGTAACTATCAACAGCAATTGTACTACTGATGTACAGAAAGTGAATGCCAGGTCTTCTACAGTGTTGATCATGCTGCTTATAGTCTGCACCCAGAACAGCTACCTACTTCTCCCTGCCCTTGCTATAGCTTTGTCTACTGAACATATCTGTAAGCATGCATCATACATGCTCACTCATGTAATACAGACATGCTGAGCAATGGTGAAAGCCAGGTGGATTCTGGATTGTGTGTTCAATGACTGGACTCACAGTGATATACTGTAAAAGTATGCAAAAATTGTTACCTGGAATACTAAATACCTTACAGAGATAATCAAAGCATGATAGTGGGTAATTTACAGAGAGAAAACATTGTAATGTTAAAGATGACAAAAAATATGAAGAAGGCTTGAAGGCACTGGGCATATACACTTTGTAGGAAAGACAGCAATGAGACAACATGGTATGGACTCACTTCATTGCCATGAGTCAGGGTGAAGTGACTTAATACAGGAGAATCACAGGGAATGAAGAGAACATACTTAGCAACTGAAAGGTGGCATCCTGAAATGGAAGTAATTTGGAACATCTTGGTAGATACATTACTTTTGTACAGGTAAAAAGACATTGTTAAGACAGAAAGAGAGTGGTGTAAGGTGAGGAACCAAACAAGGACAAGAGAAGTGTCAGCAGCATAAAGGAGAGCTGTGATTGCTACATGTACTAGATAACTGGTATTATACCATACCACCAATTCCTTCTTACATCCCTATTAATATTATGTATTACTAGGGTGGTGCAATAACACAATACTTATCACTGCCTTACAGTGCTGCGGACCCCATCTTCTGTGTAGAATTTGCATGTTCTTCCTATATCTGCAATGATTTTGGCTGGGTGGTCCTGTGTCCTCACATATTAAAAAAAGACATTATCATCTTCTTTCAGCTGTTCCCATTAGGGGTCGCCACAGCGGATCACCTGTTTCCATTTCTTCCTGTCCTCTGCATCTTGATCTGTCACACCAACCAACCACCTGCATGTCCTCTCTCACCACATCCATAAACCTTATCTTAGGCCTTCCTCTTTTCCTGTTACCTAGGATCTTCACCCTTAGCATCTTTTTCCCAATATACTCAGCATCCCTCCTCAGCACATGTCCAAACCAACATAATCTTGCCTCTCTGGCTTTGTCTCCAAACCTTCCAACCTGGGCTGACCCTCTAATATACTTATTCCTAATCCTGTCCACCCTTGTCACACCCAGTGCAAATCTTAACATCTTTAACTCTGCCACATCCAGCTGTAACTCCTGCCTTTTTGTCAGTGCCACTGTCTCCAACCCATATAACATAGCTGGTCTCACTACCCTCTTGTAGAACTTCCCTTTCACTCTTACAGGTACTCGTCTGTCACAAATCACTCCTGACACTCTTCTCCACCCGCTCCATCCTGCCTGTACTCTCTTCTTCACCTCTCTTCCACACTCACCATTACTCTGAACTGTTGATCCCAAGTATTTAAACTCATCCACCTTCCCCACCTCTACTCCTTTCATCCTCACCATTCCTCTATCCTCCCTCTCATTCACGCACACATATTCTGTCTTAGTCCTGCTGACCTTCATTCCTCTTCTCTCTAGAGCATATCTCCATCTCTTCAGGGTCTCCTCCACCTGTTCCCTACTCTCACTACAGATCACAATGTCATCTGAAAACATCATAGTCCATGGGGACTCCTGTCTGATCTCGTCTGTCAACCTGTCCATCATCATTGCAAATAAGAAAGGGCT